>NW_020528963.1:0-30134 GCF_003368295.1 Carassius auratus | reverse complement strand
TTTCCTTTTCATTAGTGGACAAATGTTTGTTAGATCTTGTTCTCACTGGCTCTATTTAAGAACAGTTCACTGAAAGATTCTTCAAGGAACCCACCTTTCAAAAAATTATTTTTAAGAAGTAGATGTGATGTTATGATTTTGTAATACATGTTTTGAAACTAGTTTCCTAGGACTTCTTCATAAAAAAAGCCTCATTGAGTCATTGTCTAGGCCACAAAGCAGGAAGGCAGCTACTTTCGGTTTTGGACACGGTCAGAGTACTCAAGCTTTGTCTGTTCAGTGTCAGGCCCAGCTTTTCAGGGTATTTCTCTCTTGCTTTTCAGCTTTTAATATCAACTGCACAGCTGAAACCTTTTCCTGCTCTCAAAAAATCAAATGTGCCTGGACATCAGAAGAATTTACTGCTTTCAGACTTCGCAATACAAGGTATCAGAAATACAAACACACCCACAGATACACTGAGCTTATATTTAGCATTGACACAACCAAGTATGCTAATTGTATCTATTTAGGGATGATGGTGACTGGGTGTCACAGCCGTGGATGGGATTTTTTTCTCCCACATTCCACCAATTCATATTCTGAAGAGTCTGAGCGGCTGCTGATCACAGGGGAGGCAGTTTCCACATGCTGCTATATGAAAACGGACTACAGCTTCTATCTACGAGACGTTGGTGAGTGTGTGGGTTAAAGGAAATGATGTCGCTTACTCACCCCTCAAATTGTTCTAAACCTGTATGAGTTTCGTTCATCTGTTGAACACAAAATATGATATTTTGAAGAATGCTCACACCAAAGAGTTACATATTTCAGATAAATATGAATTAAGGAAAACAAACATTGACTATAGCATAGTATTAACATAAACTGGGAGAAACTGTGTTATAAAGGGGGCATTTATACCCTGATGCAAAGTGTAGGTGAAGTTATGTTTACACAGAAGAAAGCCAGGTACGGGTTGAGTCGAGCTATTCGTTAGTCTAGTTGTTCGATGAGAAAAAGATTAAATATAATTGTAATAAATGCATTAAGAATCCATACAACTGCAGCAGTGGAGGACAATTATTCTGCTGCGCAAAACTGGGGAAGATGGCACGGTTTGATGTTCTGGTGTTCGGGCGTTTCAGGACAGAAATATGCCAATACGGGACAGTCCGTTCAGTGGTCATCGCTTGATAATTGAGACTGTTTAGGATTTTTTGGGAGATTAAAAAAGAGGAGTGAATGGATTGTAGTGTGGTTGTGTCCACACAATGCTAAGACACATGCAAACACCACGTAAAAGGGAATTTTGCATCCAACATCCCCTTTAAGAACTGAGAAAAAAATTCAGTTTACATCTTGATTGTATATTTTGAATAATATTTATATGAATCATTAATGTAAGTTTGTTGAGGCCCTCTAGTGGCTCTCTAGTTGAAAACCACTGATCTAAAGCGCATCTGATTGAATGTTTTCTCTGTTTTTCCTAGTTAAGCCAGCAGATCCAGGCATTTCAATCTGCTCTATAGAAAATGAGGGGAGTGATGAACAAATCATTGAAATAGAGGTGAAGCCTCCCTCGACCTGGCCGCAGCCCCACAGTTTCTTTCCTCTTAAGCATGAGATTGAGTATGAGATACGGCACAATGGGGAGGTACGACATGCTCTCCTGAACACACACACACACACACACACACACACATAATGAGAATGATTTCATCTCAAACCTAAATGACTTTCTTTCTTCCATGGAGAAGTTTATCATAATATTGACTTACATAAGACATTCAAATCACTGGAATTGTGTGAGGAACGAACAAAAAAATTCAAGTCATGATTCACTGGAAGGCATCAATTTCATTTTAGGATGAACTGTCCTTTTAAGAATGTTGCAGTAATGAATTGTCTTGTTTTCTGCTTCTTCGTCTCTTCAGCTGAAGACTGAAGAAAGGGAAGAGGGCTCAAAGATCAAAGTTAAGGGCTCCATCACCAAACTAAGGGTCCGCTGCAGAGACCTGCTACTCCTCTCTCAGTGGAGCGAGTGGAGCAAGTGGAAAAATGTAAACTAGCGATTAAAACCTCCCCTCCTCCTGAACCCTTTATTTATATCTCCTGTCCCATTTTTCCATTCCTTATTTATTATTTTTTATATGTGTTTATGTATGGATGCATGTACCATTTCTCTGTCCTATTAAAAACCTTTGCTCGTCTGTTCTGTCTCTCGCTTCCTTCAGATTAAGCAATATCACAGTTGCGATCATGGTGTCGCATGGCTGTGATTCACTGGCCATGATTTACTGACAGGAATTACTGTACTATGAAATGCTGATTTTTGTGCAAACACGTAAAAAAACTTCAACATACTTCCTCATATCGGTCACTAAATCCTAAAACCACAAACTTTAAAGAGCTTCATTCTATTTACACAATTCATTTCATAAATCATATTCATTCCTGTAATGGACAAATGTCTTTACCTGTCTCTGATCAATCTGCTGCATCCTTTCTGAGTAAATGTATTCATTTCTATAATCTTGCTGACCCCAAGTGCACTTTTGAACACTAGTGAACATATGAGAGAGAAGCTCAGATAAACAGTATGAGTTTGTGCTTACAACAGAATGCACATGATTTCTTGTTCTCCGTATAGGTGCCCAAAAGGAAACAAAGAGGCTGTAACAAAGAAGCACACTCAAAACCATGCAACAAGAAGAAAAATAAACAGAAAACTCGGCAGAAGAATTGGAAATGCCTGAATTGGGAATTTTGATTTTCTAAAAGCATATTGAAACATTGTAAATAGAGACAGTGAATGTGTGTATAATATGTCTTGAATAAATTCTATAAATACTAATGCTGAGCTGAGCATGTTTATGAAACTTTTAGTGAACAGCAGGAGGCATAAGTGAGGATGGAGGGGATGCCGCCTCCTTTTGGGAGCTTTATGGAACTTTTTGTATAATAAAAATCAACAGTAGATTTTGTAAGAAATACAATATTGTATTTTCAAACATATTTATTGGTATAATTGTTATTTCCATATACATCTCTGTTCTTTTAACTGCACTCTTTTATTAGCGTGTCTTCTTGTTTGTCTCTGCTCATCTGTTGTGTCCGAGTCTTGCTGCGGATGCATTTTGATCGGCAGGATAAGTCATGAAAAACAGCCGATGGTCACTGTCCCACTCAGCTTTATGAGAGAGAGTGACTTTCAAAAGGAGCCCTAAACACACAAAACACAAACAAACCAAGTAAATGAATTAACACTAGCAATTATTCTTCACAGAATTAACATTAAACTACAGACCTGTTCTTAGACTCAATCGGGTATTTTTCTATATATAACCATTTTTAAAACAATATTATACTTAATATATCATATTATCATTTGATTGTCTTAAATGTATATATATATATGAGCAATGACATATGTCTGAGTGAAACATGATTTGTAACAAGAAAATGAGAATGGGAGAATTGGAGTGGATTCACTATGAACTGAGTTTTTGCTGTCTGTGATATTTAGCTGTTTCCTGCTCACTTGAACAGAATCACTTATTACTCTCACAATATGAAATATAGCATAATACCATAGAATGTGACTGCACAGAGCAGCCAGATACAGTATTGATTGGTCTTACAGTGCGAAATCAAAACCTTGCTGTTGCATTGACTCCACATTATTATATAACATCAAGGACATCTGAAAAAGATTTAATTAAAAGTGTGTGAAATCCAACTCCTCTACCAAGCTCAACTCCTGTAGTCGAGACTTCTTAGCACACTTCAGGAAAGTTTTGTGATCACTGGCGAGGAACAGCTATGTGGAGTCCAACTGATTGCAAGATGAGACTCAGCAATTACCTAAAACTGTGCATCCATGCCATTTGCTTGTTTGCCTCTCCGGCAAAGCCTGCAGTCATTCTCAGAGCAAAGCTGTGATCGTTTCCGAGCACCTCTCCATCTGAGTTCACATCAACACTGAATCACAGACCACAGATGACAAAACTGGTGAGCAACTTTGTGTGTGCGAGTGAGTGAATTTGAATGCACATGTGTGATACTTCTAACAGAAGGTGTCATGCTGTGGACTCCCCCTACTTGGAGGGGCCTGAGAAGGTGGAGGACTGAATTATCGTCAGACTCTGATGCCATTATGGCTGTCGCAAATAATGCTGATGACACAGGAGCCACGGTGATCGTGCTCTCAACCTCCAGAGTTCACCAGCATGACTGTGTCTCTGAAGTGCAAAAAGCAATCCTGCGAAACTTATAAACTTATAAAATAAAGAAAAAACTGAATCAGTCTCACATTCAGCACAAACAAAAAGCAGTCTTGAGCATCACTGCATTACATATTTTTCGAAGTTGTACATGAAACATATTATTGGAGTAGGTTAAATATATATATATATATACCCATATTTTTCAGACTATAAGTCGCACCTGAGTATAAGTCGCATCAGTCCAAAAATACGTCTTGATGAGGAAAAAAACATATATAAGTCACACTGGAACCAAGAACCAAGAGGAAACATTACCGTCTACAACCGCGAGAGGGCGCTGATATCAAGTGTAGACTACAGGAGCACTGAGCAGTATATAGCGCCCTCTCGCGGCTGGAGACAGTAATGTTTTCTCTTGGTTCATTTCTCTCAGTTCATGTCAAATTAATTTTGATAAATAAGGTGCACCTGACTATAAGTCGCAGGACCAGCCAAACTATGATAAAAAGTGTGACTTATAGTCCTGAAAGTACGATATATATATTTCAAAATGTATTTCAGGGGCAAGAGTACATTTGTGAACAGAATAGCCTACTAGAGGGGATTGTTGCCATTTTGCTCCTTGCTTATGTGTTTTAAATTCACATGTTTTAGAAAAACAAATAAAGTTTTTCTTAAAATATGACATGAATGTTTTTTTCTTGGATTGAAATATATAGAGGGTAAAATATTAGTTTTTAAATACATATCTACATTTTTAAACTGTATTTCCAATATGGTTTCAAGTATTTTTACATATATTTACGCCTTTTTAAAAATATTTTAGATTTTTTTCATATATATTTTGAATTATATTTAAAAGGTTGTAAATATTATGCTGATTATGGTTATTACAATTTCCAATATTTTATCTGATGATTTATTCATATTGCAACATTGTTGAAAACACTCTCATATAGCAGAAAAGAAAAAAATACTCACTGGTTTCAGGATGTTTTGTTTTGTCTCAGAGCTCCTCCTTTCTGAACTGTGAGTCTTTTTGCAAGATAAAGTTCTTTCGAGGTTCCTGCAGAGACACTGCTCATTTACACGTGTGCTCTTGTGAAATTGATTTTAAATGCAATAAATGTAAGTAATAATTTGTATAATTATAACTACAAATTAATCATTTTAAATAAAATAAAAAATACTAATGCATCCATTTTTATGTAAAATTTCATCACAATTTAAAGATTCGATACTGGCGTCCTGCAGTAATAGAAAACCTAATCTGCATTTAGACAAATTTACTATTTCATAAGCTTTCTTATAGTACACTGGCTTATAAAACAATCCAAGTGTTCACTGTTGTTCCCAAGATATATAACATTGAGGTGCATGTCTTCACTAAAAACAAAATATTATTTTATACATTTATAGAAACACACGGATCAGCTGAAATTCAATTATGAGAAATGATCCAACAATTAGGATTCAGAAAGACTATAGTTTCATTTCAATATCTTTTATATAATATTGGATTTTCACTCTTCATGATTTCACTGGAATCAATATGTGTGCAATCTCTACAGTGAATCCTGTAGCATTATCAAATATGAAACCAAATAACTTTCATGGTGTGTATGCAGAAAGAAAAGGGCAGTGGAGATTTTAGATAAACTACATTAGAAGGAAGAGAGACTGTGTAAGTGCGGTTAAGTGCTTTCACGTCAATAACGGAACTGACAGATCATAAATAGATAATACACATTTATGAGAGCTGTGCTCTGAAATATTAAAACTGCATTGGGGAAAGCAACAAGCAGCAGTGTGAAAAAGTACTGCTGATCTTATTAAAGAAAAACTCTCACTCCAATCAGATATTACAACTGACATGATCCACCTGCTTCCTTTGCAACTTCCTCCTTCTTTAACTGGCGGAAGAAATGACACACAAGACACAGTCCCACTGAATAACCAAAACCAGATTTATGAAGAAACAAAGGAATATTTTCACAGTCGAAGGTGCCCTGAAAAAGGAGGAATCCCAATCCAGAAATGCATGTGTTCATACAGTCATAATGGAAAAACAGGTATGCTTCTGAGGAGAAATGCATAGGCTATTTCTACAAGATGAACAGAAAAAAATATCAAACAAAATAATGTCAAAAGTCAAAACTTTTCCAACGTTGCCTCCTTAAATTAGGACATCTCATTCAATTGTCTTCACATTGCAGTATTCAGATAACTTGGTGCTGCTTAAAGCATTGCCCAGGCTTTCTATTTGCTTGCTAAGTTTGAGCGCCTGTCAGTACTTAAGCTGTGCATGGTTGCTAAGATGTTCTGGGAGGTTGCAAGGTGATCGCCTACTAGCCTGTGATTGCAAATCTGATCATTTAGAAAAGTAATTGATTGAGGTATCATTCATTCTGAAGTCTCTAGCACAAGATGAATTACAATTTCATGGATCATAGATCAAACTGCATGTAAAAAAGCATCGGTTCCAACTGGAAAATCACTCATTAATCATCCACATCAGACAGAAGTGGGACTACGAAAACATCAGGCTCAATAAAAGTGGACAAACACTCCTTTTCTCTCGATCTCTCCCCTCCCGCACTCACTCAGTCCCATCACAGCCCATTAAAAGTTGCATGCTGTTGTTTGTCAGCAAATGGAAAATGCGTGCCGGTATTGATCCACCATCATGCATCCATTCTGGATCTCTGGAGGCTCATTTTCCTTTTCTTTCAAGCTTTTGTGAGGGAGGATATTATGTCTTGTAGCACTGTGATGGAGTTCACCACAAGTTCAGGTCAGTAATAAAGAATATGCATCAAACTAAAACAGAGACGAGATTCATATCTCTCACACATCAGCATTTCCTCCAAATACGGGGACATTTAGCCGATTTAAAGGGCAGTTGCATGCAAATTTGCAACTAGTAATGGATTTTCCATGCATTTAAATGGAGAGAGAGCAGAGGTGTGGAAGAGAGAAATGTGTGCCGCTGTGCGAGCAAGTGGATGTCGTCTCAGGTTTCAGCAGAATTAGATTAGACTAATGGGAACTCCCCAGCATCCGTCAACAAAGAGGGCATACCGGAACGTCCTCAGGCCATAAACTGCCAAATAAGCATTTAACTGATAAACTGCTTAAATTCAAACAAAACTAAAGGTAAGGGAACTCCAAAAAGGCCCACTGAAGGTTTCAGGAAATGTAGTCTTTTTTGCATAGGTTTTAAAGTCTGCCATGCTTCAAGTTTGTCAAATCGGGTTCCTGAAGAATTCATGCATTCTTTAAAATCTTGATAATATTATCAAATAAACACATATAGGTCCATTCAATGTGGCTGCATGTGTGTTAAGCGGTGCTGACTGGAATGACGATGATGAGGATGAGGATGAGGGTGGCAGTGATGCTGAGGGCAGCGATGCGGTACGCCTGGTTCCTGCTGCAACGTGTGAACGAATGCGAACGCCGCAGGAGTGTGTCGGAGGCCGGCGTGTAAATCTCATCCGTCCAGAACTCCAAAGACTCAGGCGCCTGCAAAATAAATATAAAAAATATCAGAGTTTGATATCAGAGCTGGTTTATCTGCTAATTTTGAAAATAACAATTATTATTCCAGATGAAAGAAACAGTTCCCTCAAACATGAAAATTTGCTGAGTATGTACACCCTCAGCCATTCAAGATGTACTGTACTGTAGATGAGTTTGTTTCTTCATCAGAACAGATTTGGAGAAATTTAGCATTACATCACTTGTTCACGAATGGATCCTCTGAAGTGAATGGGTGCCCTCAGAATTATAGTCCATAATAGTAATCCACAAGCAATCCACACCACTCCAGTCCATCAATTTACATCTTATAAAGTGAAAAGCTGTATGTGTAAGAAACAAACTCATCAGGACAACTTTAAACTTTTGCTTCTGGCAAAAACATGAGACCGTAATCTATAATCACTTTTCCTCCAGTGAAATACTTTGATACGTTGTCTTCTCACATCAAAATTAAAACTGTTAAAACTTGTAATTGGTGCTTGATCTGTGTGTATTTCTCTCCTGATTCAGACAAGACAACTTTTTCACTGGAAGAAGCAATATTATCTGATAGAGGACTCATATTTTAGCCAAAAAAGTCTAGACTGATTTGTTTACTAATGGTCATGTGGATTATTGTGATGTTTTTTTTATCAGGCTCTTGATCAGGTGAACTGTTCCCAGTGGTGGAATGTAACGAAGTATTTGTACTTCGTTACTGTACTTAAGTAAATTTTTACGTATCTATACTTTACTTAAGTAAAAAAAATAATGCATACTTATACTTTTACTCAAGTAGATTTTTCAGCAATTATCTGTACTTTCTACTCCACTACATTATTAAAATGCGTGTCATTACATCCTTCCGAATCTTGCATAAAAAATTTTTTGGTCGACTGACGTTTTGCCGTTGCTGGCCAATGCACGTTGAAACAGATCGGAGATCTGATTGGCCAAAGAACTCACGCGCTCAGCGCGTGTTTTGAAACAACACAAGCGGAACTGATTTAAATCGAAGATATTATAATATTTGTTTGACGTAAGTTAGTGGTAACTCTTACCCTAACAGGGCAACTTCTTTAGCTGGTTATTAGCACAGCAGGGACGATAGCTTGCTAGTTACATTTTTGGAGATGAGCAAACTACTGCTATATCTGTGCATTCGTAGTTGGCTAAAGCTGTTTGTTTTGACTCGATGAAAATTTTTTTAAACTATTTATACGGCGTCGGCTCCTAGCTTCTTTACCATACAACATTGGGTATTTATTTGACATTCACAAATAAGCATGCAGGCAAAACTATATCTTGGTTTGATTCGATTGTGAACAATTTTGAACTATGACAGTGGTTTTTCGTCAATATCATGATATTATATATATATACACAGTACAGGCCAAAAGTTTGGAAACATTACTATTTTTAATGTTTTTGACAGAAGTTTCTTCTTCTTATCAAGCCTGCATTTATTTGATCAAAAATACAGAAATAAATGTAATATTGAGCAGAATAATATTGTGCAGAATAAACTGGTCATACAAATTTGATTAAAGTGTTCAGAATAACACTCACCTGTGTACTTTTGAGTTTTTTTTTTACTGCTCTTAATAGTATAGTAAAAATAAAATAAATTCTATGTCATAATAAAATAAATTGTACGTCATAATTGGCTTAGCCTAATTATTATTTAATGAGTAATAAGAAAATAACCAGATTTTTACAGTGTCAGTATTACACAACAACTCTTTCCAGTACACAATAGATATCGTTTGTGATTGTTACAATTGAACAGCCCAGACATTGAGACAACTGATTGTACTTTTACTTAAAAAAATACTTTAAAGTAAATTTAAAAGTATGTACTTATTACTTTTACTTAAGTAAGATGTTGATGTAGTAATTATACTTTTACTTAAGTATATATTTTGCAGGGTAGTTGTACTTTTACTTAAGTACTAAACTTAAGTACTTCCTCCACCACTGACTGTTCCTTTAACACAGATTTATAAAACATGTTTTGCTAACCTCATCAGAATCTATTGGTTAATATATAAGGTAAGCACTTTAGAAAACTATATTGCCATCCAATATAAAAATGTTATTCTAGCTTTGGTCAATTTGACACTAGCATAAATACACTGTAAAAAGATACAGATTGTTATCAGGTGAACTGTTCATGAACCTGAGGTAACAATGATTTCAATCCAAACATTACATTTGGAGTTGTTACCTGAAAATCCAGCGGTGTTAAGTCTGACTGGCTCCAGGTCACTTTGGGACGTTCAGTCATATGCTGAGTAGTGCTATGGACAGATGTGCGGCGTGGTGCATTGTGGGTCTCAGGTGGCATGAGGTGAAAGCCCGTCACTTCCTGCACTACAGAGCCCTCTCTTTTATGCACTCCACCTAAATGATCTAACTGAGGAGCCAAAAAAGGTTTATATTATGTCCAAATATTCACCCTTATATCTATACATATACATTGGGTCTAAAAGAGACTACTAGTCAAAATACACACACACACACACACACACACACACACATATATATATATATATATATATATATATATATATATATTCTGCATTGCAATTTGAGTGCAAAGTTAAATTTCTTTGCCTTTTGCTTTAATGACAGCAGCACTCACTGCATAAAATCCACAAGTTTGCATAAAACCTGTTGATCATGTTCATGAAAATGAGGATCTTGTGCTTCAGTTCAGTGTAGCAGGGATTACATAATTTTTTTGGGCCAGCCCTAAAGTTAATATTATCCTGGTTACCTCTGCAAAAGCCCAAACAATTTGTTTTCATTAACTTTCTGATTATTGCAGGTGATAAGCTCTGTGACCAGCAAAAGTGTAAGATTCTTACAATATAATCTTGTGAAGAAAAGTAGTTTAATATTTAAATGTGCTATAACAAATTTCAGCTATTTTGCTAACTTAATGCACAAAATGATTGACAAGCAGAGAGCATTTCTGATTAGAGTTAGTTTCCTATTGATACAGACTTTCTTATTGGCAATTGACTCTTATTTTGTTGTTTACAGGGGCTAAAGAATAATATACTACTCTTACTGTTTTTGTCATATGTTATACACTGTACCTTTATGTGGCAGAAATAAGAGTAGTGTTCTAACATACTAGTCTGAATTCAATCAGAGTCTAGTTACGCCACAAAGACAAGTATGATTTCTCAAGACACAAATTTCAGTGATTTAAAGTCATAGGGACATTTAATGTGGAAGAGATATCACTAATAGCACATTTAAAATATGTTTAAATATGTCGATATTTCTTAACCTGTTACCTTTGCAGGCTGTATGTGTGGCTCCTTGCTGAAGCTGATGCTCCACTCTCTGGGGGCTTCTGATCCGCTGCTCTCCGTGTGGCTCCTGGAGGTCCTGCGTACAAACAGATGCCTGCGTTTCGCCGCTGCCTCGTTGATGGCCTCTGTCCCTGGATTGGTCCGTGGGGACCCCTGCTGTTGCTGCACACTAGGCCGTGCTGTGAGCTGTGGCTGTATGTGCATTTGATGCAGGCATGCGACCTGCTCCCGCTGCTCCAGGCGGTTTAGCGTGGAGAGCACAAGGGCCAGCTGCTCACGTAGCTCTGCAATTGGCTCTAGCTGTTGCTCCAGTTCCGTGACCCGCTGGAGCAAGCGCCCCACACCCCATCTCACGCCCTCTTCTGGTGCCTCCAAGGAGTGAAACAACCTCCGTAACTTTCCCAAACGTTCACGTCTCTCTGGCAGCCCAGCTCCGCCCCCTTCCTGAGCTCCTCCTCCTTCCCCTGGCAGAACTGCCATGGAGCCACACATGCTAATATCATCTAGGAAACGGAAGATGGCGCTGATGTCATCCTCGCCGATGTCAGGGTTATCAATGGAGAGTTTATCGGCAAGCATGAGGCTTCGTAAAGCGCGTCGATCTGCAGGCTCTGTTTGGGTGCCTACGCTTACCATGCCCTCGATGCTTATTGACCAATCGTACCATGCGTCCAAACTCATGCCGCTAAGCCGTTTGAAAGTATCCTGCACCGTATTGACGATGCGAGGATCAAAACCGGGAATGTCGAAGCTCGATCTGTCGATGCTAAGTTTAACAGATCCTGGTTTTCGTAATCCAGACTTCTCTAAGACAGACCGCTCTGATCTGGGTTTCTGCAGGCCGGTCGTTTCAGGCTCAGGTCTTTCGTCCGCTGTCCTGCTGTCGATGTCCAAGCTGTGGCTTTTGATTTGAGGAGCGGAGGTTTGGTGCTTTCGGCTGGAGACAGAAGGGCCGAAGTAGGTGGATGTCTGGAGTTCATCCAAACTCTCATGCTTTGCCTGGCGCCACTGAGTCTGATGGTCATAGGGATTTGCGGAATCATTGTACGATTGCATGTCGCCCACGTGTGCATCCAGTTCAGGTGCATTCGAATGAGTCATGTAAACATACGAATGCTCATGCGCATGTGATGCCGGGTTGTGGTGGTCTTTTGCGTATGTTGCAGGGTCTGGATAGGGGTTCTTTTGGGAAGCGTAAACCAAGTCCTCTCCATCTGATCTTGGTCCATCTGGACTTTGATCTGACTGGCCGCCGCCTTCCATGGATGTGAGTGGAACATTGTGGATCCCTTCTTTAAAGGCACTCCTCTTCTGCGAGCAGGAACGAGCAACGTGGATTCCCTGATTGGTCACCGGTGTCTTGCCAGCCTCCTGATTGATTTCATCAATGGGAATGTCCCCAGAATGCGCATTCTGCATGCTGTCCCGATTGTGTATATGTGAGCGAGGCTCAGTGACCAACGCAGAGGTGGTCTGAGCGTGTGAAGCCTCTGTGTTATGACTGAACACTTCACAAGGGAGGTTCTCATATTTACAGTCCTCAGAGGCGGTCCCTCCTGCTGTGACGGGTAGGGCAGCTGGCCAGTCGTAACGCACAAATCCCTTCCCACAGACCTGACAGGGTGTCAGAGACTGCAGGTTCTGCGTGTATGTAGGAGCAGTGCGGGTGTGCATGAGGAGGTTGAACAGAGAGACAACATCGGCGGCAGCTGAGAGCCGGTTGCTGCAGGGCGGGTGAAGTCGCTCTCGGAAGAGTGTGGAAGGGAAGCAGGGGTCTCTACAGGCAGTGGAGTACAAAAGACTTCGTAATTCTAGAAGCGGCTGCAGGCTGAAGCGTCCACTCAGATAGACACAAATGTCTGCGTACAACACGCTCCCACGGCATGCACCTAACACCTCCAGGATCTCCAACAATACAAGGGGGTCTTCAGGGTTTTCAGCCATATTTGCACCAGATTTGAGCTTTTAATCATGGATACTACATATAGAAACCTATGCCCACTGTCCTTTGCTTTCCGCCCTTCGTCAAAGGCAAATGCAGCTCTGCAAAAGGGAGCACAGCCATAAAATCAGGTCAGCCAGAGGAGGATATCCACAAAAATTACTTTTGCATTGACTTACTATATATAAATACTATGCAAGTTAAAACAGTCCAAGAAAGGAAAACGCAATAAAAAACAACAACCGGTTACCTCTTGCAACTGGGATGTGGTGCTGAGAACAAAGCTATTCATTGCTGACCTTATTCAAAGCCTTAATATAGCCGCTGATCAGAGCATTTGAAAAGCGCAGAATCCATTAGTGATGGTATAAAAACGTCCGTCTCCACTGATCAGGGTCCCACCAGAGAGACTATCATAGGTAAAGCAACGGTCAGTGGTCAGGCAGCAGTCAGTCCTACGGTTAGTGTAGAAAAAAGGTTGTTTGGGGTCTCAAGGGATTCTATGAAACCCGGTTCTCATCCCTCATGAGCTAATGCCCTGCACATGAGAAGCAGCATGGATAGTTTCTGCTTCATGTGTGACAGGAGCGTTGCATCCTCTAGTTGGTGTGTTTGCACACGGAGCTGCTGTGGTGAAAGTCACTCATGACGTTAGTGACTTTCTAGAGCAGGACAATAAACAGCTCACAGAAGGAGTGCATAATAGACTACAGAGAAATGCATAGAAGAAACCTTCAATTGTAAATCCCAATTCTTTTATTATTAAATATTTCCTTTGTGCACTTTTTTGTTTATATATACAAAATATATATATTTAAATTACGGTAAATTAACCAGTTATTTACATATTAAATTGTTAAATAAAATGGCATAATCATAATCATATTTGATTCCTAAATATTGAATAGTAATGTATTTCTATTTACTAAAAAGCCTCGATATAAAAAAAAATGCATTTAAAAATATTGAAACCAAGCATAGATTTACATACAGCACCTTTAAGCATACGGCATTTGTTGAGTAAAATCTTAAGATATAACTTGAAAATAGAAGCCTACCTGTACTATCTGAGGATGTGTCCTGATGCACACAGACTGTCCCAAATCTCATGCAAACAAAAGTGGAGGAGTCAAACAGTCCCAGCATCTGCTTAGTATCTTACTGAAGTGGATGAAGAAAGATTTACAGACGATAAAACACTTCCTCTCTCTCTGTTTTAGTATAGCCTAGAGCTACATTAAAGTGATCATCAAACCTTTTACAAGTGTAATGGAGCTTGTTCCCTTCAGACATCAGATAGTATGCTCTGTTAAGACTCATCAGGAACTCAAAGTTATTTCTCTGTCTCTAATTGATGAGCATCTGAAATACATCAGGTTTAAGATGACTTCAGGACTTGGAAAAAGTTTGTTGTTGAATAAAAAAGTTTGTTTAGAGGTTAAAAATCATTCATAATAAAGACCACGAGGGGGCAACAAAACTCAGATTGCATATGAATAGGAAAACATCTTTGAAGGGGGAAATACTGACTACTACCAATAAGCAACAGAAAAAATGTCACATTGCTACAATACTGTTCAAGTGAAATAATGAACAGTTAAATTATAATAATAAATTCTGTATTTTTGCTGTAATTCGTTTTGATAGACAAGATAGCTATTGCATGAATGCATATAATACGTCAATGATTTTTAGTAATTTTTAATAGCAATAATATATAAGAAAAATATCAAACCAAGTGGCATTTTTCCTTAAAAACTGCACATTTTAGTATGTTATTAACACACACACACACACACACACATATATATATATATATATTAACTTATTTCAGCTAGTTTATTTCTCATTTGGATTTAGTTTAACTTGAAGTACTAAAATAACAAATTTAATAAATAAAAAATATAGACTTTTCAAAAACAGTTACTATTACAATTGGGGGAAAAAAGTAAACAAAAAGACTAAAAATTAAAACAAAAATAAAATATAATTCGAAATTCAAAACTATAACTAAAAACAACATTAGTTAACCTGGTACTCAACAACAGCCACTTTATTTATGATTATTTTTATATGTGTGTGTGTGTGTGTGTGTGGAAGGAGTTTAAGTCATATGTACGAGTGCATAACTCTCCAAAATAGATTTTGATAAATTTACAGTAAAGGAAATGTTTTGATGGGTGTGCCTCTGCGTGCTCTAATATAATTTTGCACTCTCTGATCTCTTTGTTGATCAATCAGTTTGGGTTTGTTGGTGAGTCATACTGTTAGTTATTATGAGAGTCAGTGTTGTGTTTGAGAAACACAGAGAACACACAAAATCAAAGGGAGGGAAGAGATAGACGTGGTTTGTAATTATACAACCACTTTTCCAGTGTACAAACTCGGCATTAGGGTGGCTTTGCCAAATTTTGGCCTAATTGAGATCAGGCAAACAGGAAGAAGTGGGGAAGAACGGAAAGAGAAAATGATACGGACAAGATTAAGGAAACTGAGAGGTTGTGAACGGTCACAATGGATTGACGCTGTGTTTATGGGAAACGGGATGATGTTTTGGGTATCAGCCCCTTCACAGTGACTCTTATCAGCCTGTTGAGTGAAGGCTGTTAAAACAGATCCATACAAACACACTTCATCCTGGATACTCCAAAAACATTCCATCACAATATTCATGAAATCATTTGGCTTTTATTTGAGTCATATACACTGATGTGGGTAAATTAATCGACCTTATTCACAAATCAGAAACAAAACATTAAAAAAAAAATCATATCAAGCAGTACCGCAAGTACATTAAAGCGAACAAATCGTTAATCTTTCAAATCTATTATGAACAATAAAAAAATATAAAAAGTCAGATTTAAAGGCCTTTTCCAATGGGCTTGGAATGCTAAACCAACCCTTTTCTCTCATTACTGACAGCTGCACTAAGAAAAAGAGTGAATTCCAGTCGATCAGAGTTGTGAAGAGATTGTGTGCCTGATGATGTGGTCTAACTGGCTCTTAGCTGAAGAGGTCAGGCTGCTTTGGGACAGACATCATGCAACACAAATATACTGGCAGTTTCCCAGGCAAGCGGACCCTCACACAATCTCCCGGGTTTTCCGGATGGCACAGCACAGCATCATGCTAAAGATCATGCCGAAGAGCTGCACACATGGAGAACACATTCCTTCAGTGACACGTCAATCAAGTGACACCTACTGTTTCCTAAAAGCCTTATGATCAAGGAACATAATATATACTTTTTATTTCTATTTAAAACCATAGTTTGTAATCGCTGCACTTTTAGCATTACTCAAAAACATACATACACAACATTTAAAGGTTTGGGCTTTGTAAGATTTTTATTTTTTTGAAAGAATGCTCACCAAGGTTGCATTTATTTGATCGAAAAATACAATAAAAACAGCAATATTGTGAAATCTTATTACAAATCAAAAGAACTGTTTTCGGTTTGAATATATTTTAAAATGTAATTTATTTCTGGGATGCAAAGCTGAATTTTTAGACTTCAGTGTCACATGATCCCTCAGAAATCATTCTAATATGCTGATTTGCTGCTCAAGAAACAATTATTATTACCGGAAAGTTCAAAAGAACATGATTGAGTTGAAATAGAAATCTTATGTAACATTATAAATGTCTTTGCTGTCAATTTAATGCATCCTTGCCAAATAAAAGTACAAATTTCTTAAAAAACTACAACGAACCCCAAAATTATAAATGGTAATGTTTATATATAAATTGTCATTCAATTAGACATTTTTAATTTATAATATTTCAATTAAAGCTTTTACAGTTATAACATGTTTATATCTTTATCTAAGGTTGATATGCTGAACAAATCTTGACAAAAAAATATCAACACACAGTGAAATTAAATCTAATTTACCATGATCACTCCAATGCCGATTCCAATGCTTCCAGTAATATAAAGTTTGGAGTTAAGGAATTCATCAATGGCATCAGGGCAGCTCTGAACACATAAAACAAGACAAAAGGATTTATGGTCTTAAGGTTTATCAGTGTTTATGCTCTCTTGCCATATATATATGCCCAGTTAAACTGAGCCAAGATGCAAAGAAGTACAAGAATGAATCTTTATTTGGTGGAAGACATTCTTATGTCTGATGTAACAGGGCTGTGTAAACACTTTACTCATTAGTTTACTTACACCCTGCTGGATCTTTAGCACAACCTTTGAAAATAAACATTTCCTTTCACTTTGTAAATGCAACTCTTTTCTCAGTTTTGTGAACCATTACTACGTTGCAATCACCTCTTACTTGACCTTCTGCTGGTAGAGTAACAGCGTGCTTCACTGACTCATTCAAACTGAGCCGTACGCAGGGTGCCTCAGGACAGAAACATTACCAGTGCATGAAATCTGAGCTAAACTGGTGTAAAAGCACTCCAAAATCAGACCTGCTGCCTTAAAGAATCTAGTTCAGTACGGTCAACCGTAAATAACTGCTAAACAATCGCTGACTGATATTTGACGAAAGATATTTAAAATATGAGGACTTGAAACTTATAAACTGAATCACAATTTGAATGAAATAAGATGTGCCTTGGCAAATACCAGGTGTTATTATTAACTAAAACTAAAAGTATGTAACAAAACAAAACAAAAATGTAAAAAATCTTAAACTTAAGTTAAAGCTAAATATATATATATATTTTTAAATATCGTGAATATTCAATATTTTAAATATTAAAATGACAAAAGACAAAAAAACTAACATTTAAATTAAAAAAATTAAATCTAATTCAAAATATGAATAAACACTAATAGTAAATAAAATAACACACATTAAAATAATTCCTCGAATCACACTTGTTTAATTTCGGCTGCACAAATATAAAATAAAGTTAATATTTTTTTCTCACATTTATGCTTTTTTTTTTTTTTACATCTAATTCTGTATTTTTATATTTATTACATGTTTTTTTTTGTTTTGTTTTTTTATTTATTGAATCAAAGTCATCAGTCTACATGGATTTTGTCCAATGATTTAGTACAAAACTCAGTTATCAGTAGCATCTACATATCAAATATAATAACTACCAAACTGCAGCATTTTAGTCTGTAAGCACTGTTACCTTTGTAATGAAAGCATCGAGCTTCTCTTTTTTAGGGCAGGTCTGATCAGGAGTTTCCGGCTGGTTTCCTAATGGTCCACAGCAGTTAAGCTTAGAGATGAGGAACAGATGTCATCACAAATTAGCGATGCTTCAGAGTCAACAAGCTAGGAATAACTAGTGTTTCAGAGACCATCTGATGCATACAGCACATAAAAGCAGCAAGTGATTTCTGAAGATCTTACAACGAGCGCTTCTGAGGAACAACTAGCAGTTGACACAGTTGTTCACAAGACTCACAGTATTGTATCTTTGCAAGAAAGAAAAGAGATCTTACTCCATGATGGATGAGAATGATTGTTTCTTTCAGAGCATCTTCATTCGTTTCTTGGTATTTATTGTATGTTGCCTTGTAGAAATTTGTTACATCTTGAGTAACCTATGGGCACAAACATGAATTAGGAGCACCACTGGTGTTTGTACATGTGAACTGAGCATTTGGGACGCCCACCTTGGTCTGGTTTGAAAAAGCCCAAATACCAGCAGCCACCTCGACTGCAAAGATAACCAACAGAAAGAAGAAGAACTGTGGGGAAGACAAACAACAGTCAACCCCCACGGCTGATGACATCATAATACTACAAAGTGATATTTGAGAAGATAAGAATGTGGGGGATTACCAGTCCAAGCAAGCAAGGGGATTCCTGGATTGCGCCACAACATCCAAAAAAACCAACGACCATAATCAGCGCACCGACCCCAATGAGAATGTACAAACCTACAACACACACACACACACTTTACTTTAATCGAATGATCATCACAAGCAGCAACACAAAAAAGCATGTTAAAAAAAACGACTTACCTGTATAGAAAATGAAAGATGCCTCTCCATCAAACAAGATTTTAGTCTTGGGATCAAGCCTCAGCCAGAGTCCAACAGCCATGACGCATGTTCCTGCAATCTGCAAAAAACAACAACAGAAGATAAATCACAATGAAATACCTGCAAATGGCATAAAATGCACGCAAATCTAAATTATTTATTTAATATTAGAAAGACACAGCTAAAAATCAGTGCACTAAATGATTTCAGCAGAGGTTATTGATTTAAAGAGATCTAAAAGCCATCCGTTTACATTCCCATTCATCTAAATGGCAGTCACTTGGCTGGCAAACCTGCTTGCTAACATCTTTGCTTATGGGTCTTGGCCTAGGCTTTTTTATATATATATATATATATATATATATATATATATATATATATATATATATATATATATATATATATATATATATATATATATATATATATATTGCCATGAATGCATTTATATAAAGCCATAAATGTCACGTAGATAATCCTGCCATTTATTCCAAATATAAATATTTTCTAAAAAACATAAATCCTTGCTATCATTTACTGTTTAATTTTTTTTTTTTTTCATTTTTAATTATTATAAAACACTTAATAACTTATGTAAGGATATGTAAAGGTTAGGCGAGTTTGCTGGCCAATTAAGAACAGGGATACTATGGTCCTTAAACCAGGTACTGGTAGCTTTGTCATTGTGTGCAGGTGCCAAGTCCTGTTGGAAAATTAAATCTGCATTTCCATAAAGTTGGTCAGCAGCAGGAAGCATGAAGTGCTCTAAAACTTCCTGGTATACGGCTGTGTTGACCTTGGACCTCAGAAAACACAGTGGACCAACACCAGCAGATGACATGGCACCCCAAACCATCACTGACTGTGGAAACTTTACACTGGACCTCAAGCAACGTGGATCGTGTGCCTCTCCTCTCTTCCTCCAGACTCTAGGACCCTGATTTCCAAAGGAAATGCTAAATTTACTTTCATCAGAGAACATAACATTGGACCACTCAGCAGCGGTCCAGTCCTTTTGTCTTTAGACGCTTCTGACGCTGTCTGTTGTTCAAGAGTGGTTTGACACAAGGAATACAACAGCTGAAACCCATGTCTTGCATACGTTTGTGTGTAGTGGTTCTTGAAGCACTGACTCCAGCTGCAGTCCACTCTTTGTGAATCTCCCCCACATTTTTTTAACGGGTTTTGTTTCACAATCCTCTCCAGGGTGTGGTTATCCCTATTGCTTTTACACTTTTTTCTACCACTTCTTTTCCTTCCCTTCGCCTCTAATGTGCTTGGGCAGAGAGCTCTGTGAACAGCCAGCCTCTTTTGCAATTACCTTTTGTGTCTTGCCCTCCTTGTGCAAGGTGTGAGTGGTCGTCTTTTGGACTACTTTCAAGTCAGCAGTCTTCCCCATGATTGTGTAGCCTACAGAACTAGACTGAGAGATCATTTAAAGGCTTTGCAGGTGTTTTGAGTTAATTAGCTGATTAGAGTATGGCACCAGGTGTCTTCAATATTGAACCTTTTCACAATATTCAAATTTTGTGAGATATTTAATTTGCGATTTTCCTAAATTGTCAGTTATAAACATCAAAATTAAAAGAAATAAACATTTGAAATATATCAGTCTGTATGTAATGAAAGAATATAATATACAAGTTTCACTTTTTGAATGGAATTAGTGAAATAAATCAACTTTTTGATGATGTTCTAATTATATGACCAGCAACTATGTGCGTGTTCATCTGCCATCTTGGCAAAACTCCATGCCTGATTTTACTTCCTCCATCTAGGTATAAAATAACCTCCGTCATGAGGAAACCCCCCCACCCCCCCCACCGTTTGCTATCTTGTTAATAAATCACATATTACAGTTTGTAAACCTCATTTGAAAACACAAACAAACCGATGCATCACACGACCAATCAACTTTCAGTGTTTGATTTAAAAATCTGCTGAACTTTCACACATGCTACCGCCAGTTTCCTCATTATATCATGTCTTTTTATTCTTTCTAGTCATGTCCTGCTCATACACTGAACACAACAGTTTCATGTTTACAGGGTTCATGTCCTGATTTCATTCTCTCTGACCCAGATCTTTTGTTTGAAAAACTGAAGGTTTACAAATCTGTTCCAAATCTCCAATGCCAATTCTAAACTAAACAAACACCCTTAAAACAACCCCACTTCACCTGCGCTGACCCCATTCCACACACAAACTCCACATAAACTCTAAAAACACTAACACTCACAAATAAACATTGACGTGCTACTTTCACAAATATGAATAAAATATAAAAAAATATGATATTGCACTTACCCAGAAGATTAAGTTTACGATAAACATGGCATATTTAATGCATTTTGGACATCCATAAACACTCATTTTGCTGCTGTTCAAGTCACTTTTGTGTTTCGGGAAACAAACTGTATTTGATCACCTGCACAGTCACAGCTAAATAGATCAATTTCTGGAAAGTTTGCTCACAGACGTGCTGTTTTATGTCGTCCTCCCTTTGTTTGAAGAGAAAGAGAAACTGAAAAATGTGGGAGGAGCTCACAGGTATGTGAGAGTCAGTATGCTGTGCGCTCAGTACAGTTCTTGAGGAGACTTCACACTGCATTCTGTTCTAATGCTCTAGCTGGGACAAATTTCACACCAGAAACAAAAAGTGATGTATATTTTGCTTTATAAATAAGATGCATGTTTTTCACTGCAATATTTTCATGATGATTAATCACATTTACATCTCAATTCTCACAATAGTAATAATAATGATAATAATAATAAAATAAAACTAAGAAATAAAATATCATGCTCATGACTACGATGTAATTGAAATAATTATCTGAGGAAATTAATAAAAAAACAATTTTTAATTAAAATTAAATTCACTACAACACATGCTACCATGATGTATAAATACTTCACAGTATATAATATTTTTTTCAAGTTGTGGTAAGAAGAAATTAGGTAAATTTAGGTTTTATATGTTTTTCTTCTAAAATATAATTTTGATATAATTATCTAGTAAAATATTAGTCGTCACACTTGTGGTATATTTATCATACACATGTATTATTATTATTATTATTATGAATATTAGACATATTTTGAACATTTGATAAAAAGCAATATTTTAAATTTGACAGCCCTAATTTTTATATTAAATATTATATAATGCACTTTGCAGTAAAGAGAATGATGCCTTTTCGCATTATCGTACTGTGAAGTGGAGGGTGAATGTTTAATTATATTGAAAATATAAATTTTTTAAAATACACTTTATTGTCTTTATATAAACTATAATCTAAACTATAATGTAAACAATATACAGTATATATATATATATATATATATATATATATATATATATATATATATATATATATATATATAAAAGCACATATCACTACTACCAGTGAAATGAAGAGTAAATAATGAATTGTTGAGTGTAAATGCATTTTGATCCTATATTAAAAACATTATGTCACAAATATGATAAGTTAAAATTTCTGGTCACTAAATAATAGGGCAGTTAAGTCTCTATCCAGGTAGGAAAGACAGCTGAAGAGCCCGTGGAGAGCATGAATTCCTCATTAATGCGACAGTTCAATAGACCTGCAGGTTCTGTGTGTGTGTGTGTGTGTGTGTGTGTGTGTGTGTGTGTGTGTGTGTGTGTGTGTGTGTGTGTGTGTGTGTGTTTGTGTGCGTGCTCAGAGAAGGTGTTAAGTAATGATGATATTACGTAATATTTACAGAGAGCAGATGAATGAGACCAAAACCAACACACTCACACATACACACAAAAACACAATTTTATGATGTACATATTATTCCCCCATAAAAAACAAATGCAGTTTACAGTGAGTTTATCCATGAGATTATCATGCTCTATAAATAGGCGGGCAGATTAAAGACAATCTAGGACGTGAGCTCACATAAACCCTCGGCCTGGACACACACACACACACACATACGGCTCTGGGTTGTGTTCACTGTGTTGATGAAGTAGTGATTCATTTAGAGAATCAGTTCACTTCAATGGAATGGTTCAATAATTAATCTAGTCTTTTGTTTCACTACAATGTTTAAAATATATATTTTTTCCAGTTTAAAGTGAACAGAAAACAAAAATAAGCTATCCGTAGGCTGGCTCTCCTATAATGTATAAACACTATGGAGAGACCAAATCATTGGTCTGTTTGCAGAGCTCCAGACTATGAGTAAAAGGCAATGTTTTGTGGCCATTTTCCCACTGGTGCAACTTTATTTGATTTGAGATGAGAGTACAAATATTCTATAATGCAGTTTTGCATAAAAAAGTCTTAATTGTTTGAACAAAATTAAGGCAAGAAGCAGATTTCAGAAAGTGTGACTGATATTACTTTACCTGTTCATCATATCACTGAAAATGGAATTAAAGGTCAGTTGCATTGCATTATGGGATACATTATTCTAAAGTGTGCTCTGGTTGCATACTGCACATGGTAGAATGATAATAGAGTGCATTAATGTCTGCCCACTTTTTGAACTATGTTTATCATTAATTTTTTCCCAAAGGGATTCAAGTTTTCGTTAAAACATTATAATCAACCGGCTACAAGGTTAATCACAATTGTAATAAATCTAAAGCAAAACGTATTTGGAAATCAGCACACTTTGCTCACTGTGATTTTCTGAGTAATGTTGTTTTTCACCAGAAATTTAGCTATTTAAAAATGCAAAATTATTTTTAAATTTAATTCGAAATAATGCAAATTGATGTCTTCAACAAAAGCATGGATCAACAACCTCGGAGCTGTTTAGAATCAATTTAAATATGTAGAAAATAAATTAGATTTACTTCCAGAACCCGACTGCTACGCACTATAAAAAACTGGATACTGTGTACAATATACAAGAGATTGAACACTTGGAGAATCGGTTCATTTATTAAGAAGAACCGGTTCAAAAGGATTTGCTCACGAGAACGCGTCTGTCCAGTCGAGAGAGGGAACAGCTGACATACAAAACACGAACAGTGGGGAGTCAAAGGAAACACTATCAAAATTCAGTCCTTGTCCCACACGCACGCACGCTGACTCTCACAAACAAACACAGAACCCTGTTTTAACTACACGACCAGGGTGCTGAAATCCGAGCTGAAAACCTTCAAATTAGGTCAGCCAAATGGTGGCAGTCCCGTTGCATCGCTTCACACAGGCGTCTCTACGTCATTAATTACAGTCTAAACGGGACGCTGTGTGTACACGGATTTATCAATGAACCTTTGAGGAAAATCGCGAGCAATCATAAAACAACGTCCAGCGCGGACCAACATCTGCACACATCAATCATTTCTCACTCACCCAGAATATAAAATTGAAGACGAACATCAGATACTTGACGCACATCTCTCCCCCGGTCAACGCCGCCATCACAGCAGTCTGTTCTTCTCTCACACAATGCTGAATGAAAGAGTAGAGAGTCCGTCCGTGACCCAGTGTCTGTGTGTGACTTTACGCGCTGTGAGTGTGTAGAGCGCGTGCACGGAAAACTCCCGAAAGACAAACTCACTGCATCATCGAATGACCAGAAGATACACGCACCCTCATCCCTCCTGCCAAAGATCAACTTTGCAATTGTTTGCTCGGTGAGGCAAAACCGAGCGTGCCAAAGGTCGAACACCTTTTGCATCGACCCAGTTGCAATTTTTGGAAGATTACTGAAAATCGTACATACGCTTTATTTAGTAATGTTTTGGGGGGTTTTGCGAGGCAACCTTTTTATTTATTATTAATATTATTTTTTACAATTTATTTTATAGGAAAATCCACAAGCTCTTTATTCTATGGTAATTACGTCATGCTGGAATGACGTCACCACAGTCAGGGCAAAGCCCAGATGTTTTTTTTTCTAGATACGTTTTTTTATTTTCCTAAATACGTTTTTCTTTATAAATGCATTTTTTTGTATGTTTATACCTCTATTTGGATTTTTTTTTTTTTATTGTAAAGATCTGAAATAGTTGGATACTATCTCTTCTTCCAGCAATGTTGAAGCCATGGGTTGTGCATGAAGAATAATACTTATGCTTTATTTTTTTTATGTTATTGACTATGTGTTGGATGTATAAGGGAGGCAAGGATTTAGCAAAGGTTGTTTTCTCTCTCTTTCTTGTTTGTTCTTGAATTGAATTGAATTTAAATTACATATTACCCCTGGCTTAATGTTTTGTTTTGTCTATATATATATAGAGAGAGAGACAGTACAGACCAAAAGTTTGGAAGCATTACTATTTTTAATGTTTTTGAAAGAAGTTTCTTCTGCTCATCAAGCCTGCATTTATTTGATCAAAAATACAGAAAAAACAGTAATATTGTGAAATATTATTACAACTTAAAATAATAGTTTTCTATTTGAATATACTTAATATATATATATATATATATATATATATATATATATATAATATATATATATATATATATTATATATATATAATATATATATATATATATTGAATTTTGTTGAATTTAGTTGAATTTTCAGCATCATTACTCCAGTCTTCAGTGTCACATGTAACATTCAGTCTATCACATGATCATTCTGAAATCATTCTAATATTATGATTTAATTATGAGTGTTGGAAACAGGTCTGCTGTCTAATATATTTGATGAATAAAAGGTTAAAAAGAACTGCATTTATTAAAAATAAAAAAAATTATAATAATATACATTCTAATAATATATTTTCTTTACTATCACTTTTTATCCATTTAACACATCCTTGCTGAATAAAATTGATTTTAAAATTGAATTTGAATATTGATTTTATTTTTGATCAAATAAATGCAGGCTTGATGAGCAGAAGAAACTTCTTTCAAAAACATTGAAAATAGTAATGTTTCCAAACTTTTGGTCTGTACTGTATATATATATATTGTTGTAATCTGTTTTGAGCTGTAAATGTATTTATTTTAATATATGTTTAATACAACAATGAAAAAGGTTTCTTCCACTGATCATTGATTTTTATAAGGCTTTTTTAAATGTTGCATGTCCTGTGAACTTTATTAAGCAATCTATAAATATGTGGGTGTTAACAGCACCTGCCCACTTTTTGGAAATGAAGATTAATTGAATATTAATTATAATAGAAAATAATTTTGTTTTACTGAATCACTTCAGATAGATCATTGTGATTATGTCCATTTCTTCATTTTATATCATACATTAGTTTCGCATTTGTCTAACTGACTTTCTACTCTTCTTCACTTTTAATTTAACCAGACTCATTTCTCATACTAAAAAATAAATAATAAATAACAACTGGAGCACCACAGCAGCTCTCATTGAGTCACAATCCCCCCACACATGAATTCATAATAAAGAAACAACAGCATTTTTGTATTCATATGCATCCACACACATTTTATATCTGATGAATAGAGGTCAGGAATGTGCAAATACACACACACACACACACACACACACACACACATTGGTAGTACTGGGTTAGTGTTTATAATTAAGTTTATATCAAAACAAGTAGTATGTCCTCCTTTACATTGCTTATTAAGTATGGTTGTGAAGGAGAGTGAAAGTTAAATAGCATATGTCCTCTCTCTCTCTCTCTCTTAACATTTGTATTGCCATCAAAGACTGGCATCCCTCAGCTGTATCAAATCAACAGTTCTAAACAAATATGTTGGTGGATTTTGATGTGAAAAAAGAACAGGAAATTGATATGATGTTGTAATAATAGGATGATGTTACTAATATTTTTTTATGGAATATTTTAGGTATTTAGGCCAAAAACAACAATTTAGGCAGTTAAAAAACAACTTAATGATGCATTTAAACATGCAGCTTTTTACTTAATAAGACGTTAATTGTTGGACTGGAGTCACATGGATTACTTATGGATATTATGTTTTCAGCATCTGAATAGGTCTCTCATTCTGACGGCACCCATTCACTGCAGAGGATCCATTGGTGAGCAAGTGATGGAATGTTAAAGTTCTCCAAATCTTTTCTGTTGAAGAAACAAACTCATTTACATCTTGGATGACCTGAGGGTAATACATTTTTCAGCTAATTTCCTTTAAAGTTGCGAATTTTCCTATACAGTCTATTTTATGCTAACATGTTAATATATTGTTAGGCCTATGTTCAAATTAATATTCAGTACAATAAATAATCTGGAAGCAAGGATATGATGTAAGACTTGAACTCATATTTTTGCCAGTAAATTTCAGGGTCAACAAGGAAAGGTAGAATGAAACATGGACATGGAGTTCATGTGAACATGCTCTGATTACGCTGTTGCAGTAAAGTTTTTCCCAACAATGAATCCATCAATCTCAGAGAAGGGTTAAATCAGAGAGGCTGCGAACTCACTTCAATATGCTGCAGTTTTGTGTGCGTGTGTGTGCCTGTTTGGCTTGGCACTAATGTACTCTTTTGGTTTGTCTTATCTCTCTTCACTGCCAGACTAATCCTTCAGTTCCTCCAATGCCCAGACTTCCTCCTATTGTCCTCTCTAAATGAGTTTAGAAACGGAAATCACACCATCCCTCCCTCTCTCATTCTTATAAAGCAGTCCTTTCCTCCTAGACTGGATTCCAGTCATGTCTTCAGGATTGTGAGACACTGGACACCGAAGACCTTGCACAGCGAAGCACTTCAGAGAACCTGTTGCTGGGAGCCTGCAGCTGGACAGAGGTCAGAGGTCAAAGGTAACAGGTGTTACACTATCAGCACACTATCTTAAAAATGCATTTGTTTCTGTGATTCTGTCAAATTCTTGTATCAGCGAGTCTGAAGCATTGCAATCTGTTTTCTTATTTAAGGCTTCTGTTTTGCTCTTTAAGCATGTATGGTAATATACAGTGCATGTTTGTGAATATATTGTGATCAGTTTTCCCATTCTAAGCTTATGCTCAAGAATAATAGCATTCTAAAACTCTTTGACAGATTTGTAGGTGCTCAGAGATTTCTGCTTTGTTTTTCACTTCCAGCTGAACTCTTGCTTTGGCTCCTGCTCTTATTTTTTACCAAATGAAACCCCCACATGCTCACCTCAGTATATTGTTGATGGCCAGCAATTGTGCATTAGACTTTGACAATTTGTGGGAAAAAAGTACAGGGTCCCTCAACATTGCAATGTAGAATCTATTGTATGCTTTCTAGGGTGTTCTGGGTAGTTGAAGGTGATTACTAAACTTATGATTGACTCTTTTGATTACCTTCTCTTTCTTAAATCAAGATGGAACCGTGCAGATGGAAAGGATGGAGTCCCTATCCTGTTGGGTTTTCATCTTGAATTTTTCAGGTTAGAATTGATGCTTATGCTGTTTTTTAATCTCCTGTCTGGTTGGTTTTGTTTAGATGTTTCTTAAATGTTACAGTATGTTTTTTTTTGGGACCCCTTTTTATTAAGTAGCCTTTTTTTGATGTAAGTACATAGTAGTTAAGGCCACTTAATATAAAGTAACAATGCAGGCTTGGTTCTTTCGAAAAACATTTCAAATCTTACTGACCCAAACCTTGAACATTAGTTGTTAGTTTGATTAAAATAGTGTGCAAGTGCTCAACTCTCTTCACCTCTTTGGATCTGTAGGATTGGTGTCAGTCGAGGGCTCTGGTCGCTGTAGTCTGTTTAGCCGGCAGCATATACAAACATTTGATGGTGTGATTTTACGAGTTCCCTGGAGACTGCAGCTACATGCTGGCGGGAGACTGTCAAGACAGAAGCTTCTCCATACTGGGTAAAAGCCAGTCACACACACACACACACACACACACACACACATACACATATAAACATAGGTTTTATGAATTAAACAAGCTATGGCAAAGCTTGTACACTGTCAATAATAAAATGCCTTCTTTTGTGTATGTTATGTCTAGGGTGATTTCTCTCATGGAAAGAGGAAAGGAGTGACATTTATTTCTGAGAGAATTCTTCGAGCTTCACCTCTCTGTTGATGGGACACTGACACAAGGAGCAGAAAGGTACAAGTTGTACATTTCCTAGGAGAACAAAAATCGCTAGCAAATTTCCACCAAGTTGTAAATTTCATGAATAATTAAATAAGTAAAACATGAAATTTTTAAGTTAGAATGACTGAAATAGTATTTTCTTGTCAAATGTGACCCTGGAGCACAAAACCAGTCTTAAATCGCTTGGTTATATTTTAGCAATAGCCAAAAAAAAGAAAAAAAAAAACTGTTTGGTCAAATTATTGGATTTTTCCTTTATGCCAAAAATCATTAGGATATTAAATAAAGATCATGTTCCATGAAGATATTTTGTACATTTCCTTCCATAAATATATAAAAAAATATAACACATTTTTGATTAGTAATGTGCATTGATAAGAATTCATTTGGACAACTTTAAAGGTGATTTTCTCAATATTTCGATTTTTTTTGCAACCCTCAGATTCCAGGTTTTCAAATAGTTGTTATCTCGGCCAAATATTGTCCAATTCCTAATAAACCATACATCCAATGGAAAGCTTATTTATTCAGCTGATGATGTATTAATCAAAATCTCGAAGAATTGACACTTAAGACTGGTTTTGTGGTCCAGGGTCACACATTTACTCATCAAAAATTCTTCCCTTATTTGATTTTTATTTTAGTCAAAAATCAGGTTAACAATTCATTTAGCATTCTTTTTATATACATTTTATATCCCTATACCCTGTTGAAAATACCAGTTTAGACAACCATGGCTGGTTTATGCTGGTTAGTGCTACTGTTGCTGGTTAAAGTAGTTAAGCAGCCTGGTTTGTGGCACCAGCATATAAAACACTACTAGTTAGTCTTTTCATCAGAATAGCGCATATCAAATATAATTCAGAATTTCCCCCCTTCAGGTTCCCATTGCCGTATGCATCGAGCTCTGTGTTCGCAGGCTATGAGTTGGGGTATGTTCGGTTATGGAGTGAAGAGTTCGGGTTCTCCATCCGTATAGATCCCTCGCATAACATCCAAATAATGCTCGCCAAGCAGCACAGCAACCGTACGTGCGGCCTGTGTGGAAACTACAATTATTTGATGGAGGATGAATACACAGCACAAGAAGGTGAGACAGGAAATGCAGGAAAGAACCAGAAACATACCTTTCAAACTCTCTTTCGGTAAGATCATGTGTTAAAAGCATTGCACAGGATGCTGATTAA